>NC_082601.1:4805000-4810000 GCF_030936135.1 Gavia stellata | reverse complement strand
CTTCACTTCCATCATTTCTTTTTTTTTTCCTCTTCCTTTCTTTTTTTTTTTTGATCAGAGGCATGAAAGAGTGAGTAAGTGCGAATGCTTAGGTACCTGGGGTATGGAAAGGTGGTAATTAGCACAGCAGGATAATTGATGTGTAGATTGCAGCATGAACAAATGCTTTGACTTGTTTGTTCTTCTCACTCTTCCACATTCAATCTCTTCTCTCGCTCTCATTTATTTATTTATTTTTTAACCCAGCCTAGCTAATGAACACCTTACTTCGCCTAGTTAAGTTGATAAGAGATATATATCCATTTAACTGGAGGGGGTTTTTCCCTCCCTTGCATGAAATCAGGAAGGGTCTTCTGACACTTTCTCTTTCTGCAATAAAAACTTTGACGAAGGCAAGGAAGGACTCCCTACAAGTGGAATTAGAGGACTGTAGGATTTCGTTACCTGCCTTTTCTGAAACACTACACTATGGGCATCGACCATACTTTCTCAGTATGTTGTCATTCAAAAACTAGTTGAAAAATAATTGGAGTGAACCCAAGTTTTTCATGCAGCCACAGAACTATGAAGAATTATGCCCCACAGAGGATGAGGAAATTGCCCATGTATATGAAGTTATGCCCATGTGCAAGCCTTCAAAAGACCAAGGCCTTTTGCTATATCGCATTTGGCAAAGCCATTGCAAGGCTTCGGCATACATCTCTAGCAGGTAGTTTCGGGGGGGGGAGATAAAAGGGTATAACACTTGGTTACTTCTGTTTAAATTACGATACAGGGAAAAATAATAGAAGTCAGCGAGGATTTTTTGCTGCCTTCGTGTAAAACAAACACATCTTTGTTTCATAAAATGATGATGTACAGACCATTCGTCCCTAATGATCCTTTGGGGTATATGGAGAAAAAGAAATGTAAAAACGAGCGCAGAAATTCAGTTTAATATGCACGAGTGAGTGTTTTCCTCCCCGAATGGCACGCCGACTATGCAGACTTGCTGTTATATTTTTAACTTAATGCGCAGCATATTAGCCATTACGTCCTCGGAATGGACACATGTCATCCTGAATCGAAGATGAGCACCACATGGCAGGGATCCCTGCGCCTGTGTGGGACTCGGTACTGAATCAGGATCTCTCGTCTGTAAAAATCTGTTACGAGCCCAATCCTGCAATACTCCCTCCGGTAAAACTGCCATTAGCTACAGGAGCTGATATTGTTAATTTACATTTTGCCAGCTATAGACTCGAGTTACTAACCATTGCTTGTTCTAGGGACAGATTTAGACCTAATGATAAAATTATACTTTTTCGCAATAACTGTTGCCCTTGGACATGCTTAGAAGTTTTATGGCAGTTCTGCAGCTGCTTATTCAATTGCAAAAACAGCTTTTTGGAGCTCCTTAGCTGCACTACCTGCAGAAAGTGTGCAAATCACTTACTTGCTCCTCATGCAGGAGCAATTAGTTTTACTTTTGCAGACTAAACACACATATGTGATTACTGGTCCTAGTGTCTTGCTGTGGCTTCTCCTGCTGCCACATTGCGACCAGCCAGTTCGGTCTTTGCTCCATTGGAGATAATCCCATTTAGCTACTCTACAAGCCGGTCCGCTAACATGACAGGCTGATCACAACTCTGGAGCACCTCCGATCTCAGCAAACAGCAGCTACTGTTAATTGTATGACAGGCCACTGATAAAGTCAAATAGCTATGGAGATCCTCCTATGTCACTCAAAAGTTTTTGGGTAATATGAGCTGTGATGGTGCAGAGGACACTCGTATGACAGAGTGGTAGAAGAAAGAGTGAGGAGTTTATAGCCCCTTCAAATATTCCTACTTCTTCTACAGACCTTCATCATTTTCTCTTATGGGTCATGCTCTACTCTTCTTGTATCTTCAAGTTACCCCTTTGACAATGTCTGAACTCTTTCACTTTGCACCCTCAGGGCTTCACTGCCTCCTATCAGATAATGAAACTCATGGAAGAAGCATCTTTGGGTGACCCAAGAAGCACAGACACTGTGTGGGGGCACGGAGAAGGAAAAAGGCAGCAAAGCAAACCATCAGACAGACAATCTGCTAATCAATATCCCCCTTTTTCAGCCAGCACAGTCCTTGGTAGTGCATGCTGGGCAGGTGAGTTTGAAAGCCATGAAGTATTGCAAGTTTTACGGCTGTTGGAGCACCAGAGCCATCAGGAAAATGTGGGGTGTTTGGGGAGGGTCCTCTCCTGCTCCCTGGGCAACTCATCCCTCATGGTGAGAGCTTCCTCGGCTACTATTTTGTCACTCTTTTGCCACAAATTTTAGTAAGTTTGAAAAGCATTCAGCATTATTAGTAAAGATAAGCTCCACTGAAAAAACTCACAGCAAAGAAATCTAGAAATAAGGATTAAAACCCTTTTCAGTGAAGGAGCTTCACGTTCAGCCCCGACTGCCCTCCCTGAGGGCGGGCAGAGCTCAGCTGCTCGGGGGCTGCATCTTTGTTTGACCCTGGCGTGCGCCCAGCCTGCAACCAACTGCAGTGGCCGCACGCCACAGGTATCTGCGGCACGAGCAAGTGGAAATCGGGCTGCGACCCAACGTGCAGCTGAACACCGCTCCGCTTTCCTTCGGCGGTCTGGGAGATGGGCAAGACGTGCCCTACCTAGAAAAGCGTCAAGCAAAGCCCTGCAGAAAGCTGAATAAAGCCAATATTCATGATAAGATGTGTCGCCTTGTTGACCTGCAGCAATTTTTCTTTCTGCCGGGGAGCAGGCAAGGCGCTGCCCACCTACGGAGGGTGGTCTTCAGCTGCACCTACAGAGATTTCTGATCATAAGGAGCCGGAGGCAGGCTAGAGGAGGAGTATTAGAGTTCCAGCAAGTTGGTTGCTAGCTTTCCAAGCCTGGAGAGCAAACTGAAGTGTATTATTAGCTCTTTTCTATTTGCCTCAAAAGCTGATGAAGAAGAAGTTGGAAACCATACTATTCAACTGCCAAATAACTAAAAAAATTCCAATAGCGCCTGACATATGAGCCAAGGAACCCACTGAAAATGTACATTTGCATCCAAACCATAATTCATTGAGCTATGATCTCATTCTGAGGTGGGCTTTTTTTCTTTTTGTTTTATTTGGTTTTGGTTCTTTGAGTAAGAAAGGAAGAAACAAAGATTAAGCCTTACATTAGCATGGTCTTATGGGGGAGAACAGGGAAAGTCACTGTTAGTCCCCTCCCCATAGTGCTTCTGCTGTAAGTGAGGGATGGTTTTCTCCAGCTCTGCCACCGGGACGGGGAGGTGGCAGCTCCACGCTGCCCTCCCCCGTGAGCTGACGCGTCTCATAGCCAAGACCTGGCCCCTCCACGTCCCGATGGAAAGCAAAGGACAAAGTGAGGAGCCGTGGTCCTCCCCAATCCTCTTCCCTGGCTGGCGAGCCCTGCCTGGCAGTCAGGGCTATCCCAGCAGCTCGTGGGAAATGCCACTTCCCAAAGCAGGAGCCAATCCCTTCCTCAACATCCAAGCTAAATAAATGATTTCCAGACTCCTGATCAAACCTCTCTTTATTATTGGCATTCAGGTTTCAGTTCAGAAATTATGAACGGGACAGCCCAGTTTTATCTTAAAAGCATTTGGTATTTGGGAAGGAGAAATAGCCCGCTTTTTTAAAAAAATAAGCCTTAATATAAAATGCTTGCGAGACTGGCAATTCCTATTAAAAGCTAGCTTTTTTCACCGGATAATTTTCCAGATTTCTCACAGCCCTGGAGCAGAGGAGAGAATTTGGGAAACAAGGGAAACATAGGTGGGAAAAATATACGAAAAGAAAACATGTAAAAGAAAACACATTTAAATTTGTTTCCACATATGAGATCATATTTCTGGCACTTTGTAGAAGTCCTATGGAAGCTGTTATTTCCAATATAGGAATACTACAGTGCCTAAATTGGTGTTAAATTTAAATCTATTCAGGAAGTAATAGTCAATCTGCATTCCATGTAAAGACTCTCACAGGCAAAATTATTTATACAAGGTAAAGTTGGCAAAAGGAAGTCCAATGAAAGAAAAGAAATTACATGTATTAACCCAACCCTTCCCAGCTAAATACTTCTATACTTCAATAGTCCTTCCTCAGGAAAATAGAGTTTTAGCCACTGTGAGAGTAACACATTTTGTTAAAGTGGAAGTGATGTTTCAGGAACTGCTATTTTAGATGCGTTATGAAGCAACATAGGTCCATGTGATCTTTTAAAGTAAGTGACACTATTTGCAGACAGATTTTTACTAATAGTTTAATTCCACATGAAGTGTAAAATGCATCCTGCAAATGTGCAGCTACGTAATTGGATAGATGTTTTCACAGATGTATATTTAATTTTACAACTTTTGAACCTTCTTTGCATTTATTAATTCATTTCTGCAACATTTAGGTCCAAATTTTGCCACACATGCACAGCTCCAAGGAGGGCTGATTTTAATTATATTCATGCAAGTTTTATGCCAGTGTAACTATTGACTTAAATCAAGCTTCTTAGACCATGATTTACATCAATATAACTTTGACTAGAATCAGACTCAGTTGAAGATGTGTGGAAATAACTTTGCCAGAATTTCCCTCTGGGTTCTTTTTACTACTGGTCGTACAGAGAAAATAATTATTTTGGGCCAACATGTGTCAAAACTTAAAATATTTTAAAAACGGAGGGAAAAGGAATACCTGCTTTTCAGAGGACTCTCTATAAGCTCATGCATGCTTTCCTGGCTTGATTTTGCTGTTTCTTTTTTGGAGTACATTTTGTCATGTGCATACTACCACAAGAGCAAAAAAAAGTTAAAAAAATCAGTACCCCAAATTTAAGCAGGGATGAAGCTTAAGTTATGTGACAGCCAACTTGTCCCCTCTTGGATGCAGTGGGCCAAGGGCATGCCTACGCACACAGATGGAAGCCCTGCAGAAAAGCCGTACAAGCAAACCTTAGCCAAGCAGAAAAGGCAGGAGAACGTGCTCCTTTCCATAATGCATACC
>NC_082601.1:4760000-4800000 GCF_030936135.1 Gavia stellata | reverse complement strand
GACGCGCAGTTTGGCTGCTCCAATTAAAATGCCAAAAAAAAAAAGAAAAAAATTGATGAACTTTATGGGGAAAGACGCTTTCAAAATGCAATTTATATTCTTTAGAAATGTTCCCAGAGAGTAAATTAAATGTATACCCTTCTATGTAAACACTATTTGTGCAGCAGTCATGTTATAAGTTTAATAAAAAATGATGTATCACCCCTGTTTGTAAGATTTATAATTCATATGGCAGTAGTGAATCTGGGAGCCCGGCCACAACGCATTTTCTATACTTAACTCTGTTATCTACGGTACGAGGATGCTTACAACATTGGCAAAAAAGGGCAAAAATAGTTTGGTATCTTTACTTGACTTTTTTTTTAAGGAGACGTTATTAAAATTGAAAGCTTGTATCTCAAAAGGCCAGAGTTACCCATGGGGTTAATGTTCTTAGCAAGACATGTTTAGGCAAATCTATCCCCTGTACTTTTATTAGCAGGTAATGAAAAGGTGTAAGTTAAAGTGTGAAAGGACTCCGTGTTTTTTGAAAACAGTACTTCAGCAAATAGCTTTATCTGGCAGAGCCTCTTTGTATTGTAATTACATATAATACAAATCTTCACAATAATTCAGAGAGAGAAAATGCTTATGTGCAGGTTGTGGCAGAAACTAAACCAAAGCAATGAGATTTGCAGCTACAGCTGATTCCCCATCTCACACTGTGATTTTTAACAATTTATTTCCCCGCTTGCACGAGAAGGCTCGTGTCTCCACCCTCTTGCTGAACTGCAGCTACAAAAGTTATTTCTCTCAAGCCTCTTTTTTCTGGTGTGCTCCTTTTCCCCTTAAAGTACAAAAGGGATAAACTGCCCCAAAACTGTTGATTAAAGTAGATGGGAGTTGGTAGGAGCAACTATGAAGAGTTTCTAGTAGTTAAGCAGGGTTTATGTTAGGAAATAGCTCCTAACATCCTTTCCAGATTTCTGCCCGTCACTGCCCCAGTTTTGAAAACATGCAAAATTTATCTGACCTACCACAACAGCTTGAAGGACCAGCTTGGATAAATATGTATTTTTGTGATCTCTATTGGTTTTGCACATATGGTATCATCTACCTGATTGATTGTAAGGGCTCCATTGACTAAAAACTGAAGGGATTTTGGTGTATACATTCATTCTGAAAATACATATTCATCGCGGGGCATGCCATAATCCCCTAAACGTGAAGTCACTGCCATGCACGGTGTCGGCGTCTCTCGCGTAATGAATCACTGGCTGATGGACCCCGTTGGAGTCCTGACACTTCACCCTCCCGCGGGTGGCTGCTGCCACCCTCCAGCTCCCAGCCATGTCCCCGACTCCAACGAAAGGGCAAGGGGCTGGCCGCCCTCCCCACCAGCCACCTCCTCCAAACCACAGCTTTTAGATCACAGCATTTCTTTCTTTATTTTTTGTATTATTATTTTAATTTCAACAAGGCCAAATTAATCGTTGGCAAAATGAAGAAACGGATCCTGCAGCAATCTTATCCCTCTGATAACTCCTCACAATTTGCAACCGAGTTCCCTCTAGCATCAGCCACGGAGCAGGGTCTGTATTTCTTCTTTTAAGAGTATTTTTTTACTCCTTCCCTTCCCACTGCCACACACAACCTGGGAGACAGACTATATCAAAAACCACTGCAAAACAAATAACTGCTTTCACAGGGAAATATGTTGTTTCTCCCCCCCCCCCCCCCCCCTTTTACATCCTTATATCTGACCCTAATCTAGATGCCACAGTCAACGACAGAAATATTGACATCAGCCGGGGAAAGATCAGGTTTCTTCACACAGGGGACGAGTCCTGTAAACTCTGCCGTGTTGACAGAACCAGGTCCCGTGCTGGTGGGTCCTTCTGGTGGCCTGGAGAAGGTTTAAATACTGCTCCTGCTCCGCTGTAGCTCAAGGGAGCTTTCTCATTAACTTCAATACCAGCAGCATTACACCTTAAAAATAAAAAGCGACGGATTCTGCTACAGGAAGAGCATGACCCGACTCTTTAGGTAGCCTTCCTGCACACGGTAAGGCGTTTCTGTTGCGCAGAATACCAAGAATATCACAATCTGGCCCAAAATTAATAAAAAAAAAGCTGTAAGTCAGTCAAAAAAAAATTGCTCCTCTGTATTTTTACAGTCGAGCTATAAACTCCCGATAAAGAGAGACCACAGTGGAAATGCTGACACCAACTTCTGTTTGGTGTCAGGAACAGGCACCACTACCCGTTACCTGCTCTGGTGAGAGAATTCATAGGTTCGTGATGAAGTAGGGGTACTTAGGATTGCTACAGCATTTTCCTTTCTATTAGAAACACTCGCTCAAACCCCAGCCCTCCGATTTTTGGTCACAGCTTTATCTCAGAAAAGGCTGAATAGGTACTTAAAATATTTTTCAAGAGAAAGAAAGAGGAGAGAGAGAGAGAAACCCCTGCCCATTCTTCTGAAATTTAAGTAGGCAGCCCTTGAAAGATCACCGAGAAAAGTCTGTATTTTCTCAGGTTTAACTAAATAATTTATGCATACTTTCACTTTGGCATGATGAAGCAATTTTAGCCTTTAAAACCCACAACTACTCAGGAGGGAAAAGGTCTGGTTCCTGCAAGTTAAATAATTTAAACATCCAGGTGGAAATGCTTTCAGCGCTGCTCCTTTCTGAGACAAAGGAGGAAGACTCCGAAACTCTGAGACGCCGAGAAGAAAAGGAGTGATAAAAGAGCCAACCTCGGATACATTCAATTTTGAGGGGAAATCCAGCATTGTTCACTGGAAAAAGATGACCAGAGAGATGCTTAGAGTACATAAATCCGCTAGGTAAAAATGCTTAGAAAAAAAAAATTAGCGGCCTAGAGCTACAACAAACATGCTTTCCCAAAGAGCATGGCAAATATATCCCTCTACCCTCTAACCCAAGTCAGAAATGGTTTGTGTACGCTTAAGGGTTAGGCAGATGTTAGGGGTCACTGAAGAAGCTGTGTAAAAAACTGCACCACCAGCACCGGCTTCTGAATTTACTGAAATGAGTACGTCGTCTAACTCATAGCCGAGCAGCTTCGTGCCGATGAGAAATGAAAAAGTACCCGGGCTACTTCACTCTTTCCCGCATTAGATGGTAGATGTGAAACTCTTGAGATACATGCAGAAATTTATCAGCTTTAAAGACAGGTAAGAATGGCCCTCTGAGTCAGTGCCCGATCGACCTCACGTCAGGTTTCGATGCATGCCAGCGCATTGGCGATGACATGCTCGCAAAGCGCGTGGGATGCAGCCAGACCCCGGCTCGGCTGATGTCCTTGGGGAAGGGCACGATGCCCAACGGGAGTGGATGGTTATGGGGAGAAACGCTTAAAAAAAAATCAGAAAGAAAGTCCCAACAGCATAGGTATTACTAGAACTAGATAACTGGTGGCGATTTCACGTAGTATTAAACTTCCTTAATCGAGATGTCTCCCAGTAAATAGCATTACTGAAATGAACATTTGGCTTCGGCCCAAGGACAGACATGCCTCGGACTGCTCTCCCCTTTGGTATGTATCGAGCAGAAAGTATTAGAGCGAGAGTTAGCAGTGACCCATATTATCTAAACCACCAGTATTTTCTGTTAGGGAAAAAATATCTGATTGTCCTTTCTAACCAGCTTTAAAGCCTCCATTGTTTGGCGTGAGCCTTCAAAACATGGCAGGGACCATGTTCCAGGGCTGGAGAGCTGCCTTCTGCATGCCCATGGTGTTCTCCTTGGGTTTTGCAGAGATAGGGACTCCCAAATGCCGGAGAGCCTTTCATCACTCACGTTCTTCAAAAGAACGGCAGTAATACACCAAATTAATAACAGCGCACATCCCTCCTACAGCCAAGCTCATCCTGACGCCAGCGCTCACCTCTGCAGCGCAGTCACGCGCTTGCATCGGGAGCGAACGGGAGGTGCCACGGGGAGGAGGAGGAGGAAGATGAAAAGGGGAGGTCGGCTCCCGCCGTGCCCCCACGTGGGATTTCCCTCAGTGCTCTCCACCTGCTATTTCCTACTCCTCCATGAGGCACCTGAGAAGGGAAGCGAGGAATAAGCCGTGCTCCTCCGGCTGCCTCTCCATCGAACACGGGATGCCTGTGGCCCATTTACCTTTTTTTTCCTACCAGGTGTCTCACTCGATATATCCTGATCAATGCAAAAAAGGGCAAAATTGACACCTTGCAGCACTAGAAATACTCCAGTTGATGTTGAAACTGATGCTCTTCCAGCACAATTTTTGTTGCCACGCACATGAGAAACTACTGGCTGCCAGTGTGTGTGTGTATGTGCGTGCATGTGGAGTAACACCACCTCCAGAGCCTGCTTCCCACCAGACTTTGAGCTTAAAATGGCTCAAAGTTTCTCCTATCTAGATGTGCCTCACGGTCAGCTGAAATGTTCTTATTAGGCTGGTCCCCAACCTTATCCTCGCAGCCAAAAGGAAATGCAGAGCTGGGCATAAGAGGCTGTTGAAACCACACGTCATGTTTGGGTTTGCTGTGTCATAATGATTTTATTCCGGTTGGGATAAGGCTTTCTGCAGCTGTTTTCCTATGGAGCTGATGGCAAAGGGCAAGGGCTTGGCTGATACCAAGCAAAAGGGAAGAGCAGCAAGAGGAGGGACCTCCCAAAAGAGAAAACATCTCTCTTAAAAATGCATTAATTTTGTTGTTTTAAGTATGTAAACTTCAGAGGCATTGCCTGTAGTTAAGAGGTAAAATAGGGGATGTGGAATGAGGTTTCAGACCTCAAGCCTTCAAGTATTTTCCCTTTCTTTTGACCTTCTGTATTTTCCCTTTTTTAAATGTGGTATTAATAGCAGCACCTTGGCCACAGCCTCCCCTGCAGCGAAGTGTGGGCGCCCCTGGGTGCTCCAGCACCTCGACGCTACCAGGGGAAAGAAACTCTCCTTTCTCTCCCCGCGTCCCTCCCAGGCAGGGCTCCTACCTGGCCAGGCAGGGTGGCCTCATCCTCTAACTAATGTGCCAAAACGTACACCAGTCATTCCCGAGGGATGTGCTCCCTCCTGCACCAGGTACCTCCCCAAAACCCTCAGCTTGTTGCTTTGTGATAGGAACATCCTTCGGTTGCCACTGAGTGGGTTCAGCTTTCAGCCGGTGCCTACCTCGAGGTGAAAAGATAACATGAATTTTTAACAAAATGAACCTACTTGAAATTTAAAGTTATTCACTCTTTCAATGAAATACAAAGTACGGCCCGTGTCGGGACCATATTTCGTGGGAGAAAGTTAAACTTTCAAGGTTAATATTGTTTCTGAACAAAGTATAAATCAGGTTTTTTGGAGGCCTTTTTTGCTGACTTACATCTTACCCCCATGAATCTTGATTGGGACTGGAGACCTTGCGTTTGCAAACCTGCGCAATTTTGGGCGCTAGAAGAACCATTATATCAACACCAGGAACAAAGCAAGCTCGGGGACTGCGTGTGAAACTCCTCTAACAACAACCCAAAAAAGAAAAAAAAAGAGGCAGCCCGTTTGGCACCGAGTTCCCCGAGGAAACTGCATGAACCCGAGGTGAAAGGCCTTTTCTTCTATTCCCAGGCTGCTAAACCATCTAGTTCTCCTCATTCATTACCCCGAGTTAAGCTTTGCCAGCTTACAGTAAACCTGGGAGAGCTCGGGTTTTGTACGGAGGAATTTCACATTAAGGATTCGCTTCCCCCGCCTCCAGCCTGTTCCCCTGCATCTTTAAACTGAACACCTGATATAAACCTAAAATCCTAATTTAGCCTGAAGTGCATTAATAGAAGCTTTGATTTTTTTTTTTTAAAAAGAAGAGAATTAGCTCCATAATCCTACTAGTTATACTTCTAACAATATTATTTTAAGACAATTAATTCATATTTTAAAATAATGAAATTACTAGCACAAGACACTAAACTTCTTTTAGTATATTAAATTGGGCAGATTGCTTCTCTCCTTCTAATTATGAATGTAGCAGTTACAAAAGAAACTGTCATTTTGATAGAGTAAAAGACAATCTGTCTGCCAAAAGTGTCCAACCATAATTCTAAAAAAAAAGTCATCTGCATCAAGAACATGCTACTTTGTTTGATGTACTGTCTTATTGGAAACCTAATTTGCTTTCAACCTCTGAGACAACACATAGCATAAGTTTGTGTGACTAATTTTCTTGGAAATATGAGTAATTAGAATAAGGGACCATTTCCATCGCAGGAACGGATAGTTTTCAAAATTCGAAATAAACGCTGTAAGTTGCTTTCTTTTCCCTTTCAGCCACATATTACAAAAGGGAGAGGGATGGCTTTGTACGGCGTAACGTAAGCTCGTGCGTAAATTGTGAACTACTGCAAAGTACGGAGAGGTTTATTACCTGAGGTGAGCACTCCCAGAGCTCCCGGAGTATAAAAGCATTAGCCGTATGTTCTAACCGAGTAATAAAAATCAATAAACAGGAACCCCCCACCTGTGCTATGGCCCCAGTGTTAAGTTTTATACATGTAGTAATAGTGCATATCAATTTTCACCACCCTTCCTACGCTAGCTATTACAAGGCGTACAACCACCGGAGGGACTGCGAGAGCAGTGCCATTCATCCCACGGAGTTGTCCAGATGCCAGCTCCATTGCATCATTGTCAATTTTATTCTATCTACAACTGGACAAGGCTGCAGCCCCGGCTCCTATCCACCCACTCAACCCCGCAACAATTGCAAACTCTGTTCGACTGGTTAAAGAGTTTACAAGCCAGCTGAAAGAAAACAGAACAGTTGCATATTAATGCACCCAACCCCTGAAAGATCGCATAATGGAGCGGGAGAAACGTGTAACTGCAACCAATATGGGATCTTGTCCAGCTGCCGCAGCCTGTGGATCAGTGACCGGGTTTTTAAATAAATTAATGATAAGCATCAATATGCAGCTGCGCCAGGTTTCGACTGCAACTAGTTGTGTTGCTATAGGCTTCCTAATTGCTCAGAGGTACGGAAAGCGTGGGTCATAGCAAAGCTAGCGTACCCTAAAAATCAAACAACGCTACAGATGCGGTAGCTCTGCCAGGTTGCAAAAATAACTACTAAATCACACTTATAATTAAAAAGAATGCCCCTGATAAGGCAGGGAAGAGTATGAGCATAAACCTTTGCCACGTATTTTCCACTATTCATTAATCTATGGAAATAAGGGTGGCAGGTTTATTTAAGTACCAAGCAGACCAGGAAAGTTAGTTGCTTTTCATTTTCAAATCAGGACAAAAAAAACACCAAAAAAACCAACTTCGAGGAATATTTCATTCTACAGGCATCCTTTAAGAAGTGTCAGACTTTCTAATTACAGCCCAAAGATGACCACTGCAGACTTTAGCAAGTAATGAGAAGCATTTGAGGATGAAAGCTTTGATTCTGAAATAAGCATGACCCAAGTGTAGTCTCCCTTTATGAAAAAAAGCTGTGGCAGCTTCAGTTTTAATAGGCAAGAGGGAAAAAGAAAAAAACAAAAAACCAGCACTTGATGATGACCCTTTCTCCCCTCCCCAACAAAAAGACAAGGAGTTTTATCTGCCTGAGGTTGCCTCTGATAGTGCTTATGGTCCGGAAGTACCACTCATGGGCACTTAAAGCAGCATCACTCAGAAGCATAAAAATAGACTAAAGTTGTACAGCAAATGAGAAATTATGATATAACTCAAGTGTTGTGACACGAAACAAGCAAAACGAACGCTCCAAACATTCCCTGGAACTGATAAAAATCTATCTGAAATTAGTAGTGCCATCAAGGTGTTGCTTAAGATGAAGTAGTGCCTTTAAAAGCAATCTACAGTAAGAGTCGCGACAGCTTTGCAGTGAAGCTAACCATTTTAGGCAATGGGAAGAAAGTAAGACCATTGTAGTTGTGAACAGCTGGCATACAATAGATAATTTAAGGGAAAGTGACCCTCATGTATAATTTTTAACTGAAGAACTGTCAAGCCCCATTAGTTCCAATAGGGCCTGGTAGTACCGAGGTAGGTTTATAGGGGCATTGTATGAGAAGAGTTTCCAGCAGAGCAGTGAAAAAAAAACATTTTATGGGAACTTTTGTGGATTCGGAATTAATTCCTTTTTTTTTTTTTAAATCTTAGCCACTGTTTGAGACAACAGCATCTCCGCTTTTCTTTTCAGAAGAGAAACCAAAAAATGGTAAAAATGTCTTTTGGAGCCAGTTTAGCCACGTTCTGAGCCACATGCGCTGATAATGCTGAGGAATTCTGAAAAGACACCCGTTAAATGTGGAAACCGTGCTGCTAAATCTACGTCATCGCCTCAGCTAGTGAATAAAGAGCCAAGTAAAAGAGCAAGGGAAGAAAGCAGGGCTCCTTAAATAAGTGCAAATAATGAAGGGTAGAACCTGGGTAGAACATAAAAAGTGGGCAAGTTAGGTAAAATAAAGCTCCAGCACCGTTTCTGCAGACATATTTTAGAGGCCAGTCCAACATTATAAACAATTGCTATAAAACCTGAAAGGTCCAGGTGTCGCTAAGTCATGTTTACTTTATGGCTTTCACTTTGCTATTTGGCAGTACTTCTAAGACCATACTGAATGATGTTGCCCTCAGCTTAAAGTGCTATAACTTTCTTGCTCAGACTTAAAAGAGATACTGTAAAATTATTCAGCAACTTCTTGTGTCATAAACAATAAAGGGATGTAAACCCAGAGTCCTCTCCTGTGTGTTAGTCAGCCCCCCATTAAATGGTGCGTTTTGATGGTGGATGTGTGGTGGGTCTTGGGTACGCACATGGGAATGAGGTGAAGAGGGGGAAGACCAAGCATGTGCCTGTCCTCCTCTGAAGGGCTCAAACTGCTCAACCTTGTGCCTCCTGGATACTTTAGGGGTCAGTGGAAATGGGGACAAAAGCAGTGAATATGGGCAAAGGTTTGGGCTTGCCTTGTCTCCTTGTGGAGTTGTCCTTCCTTGGGGAAAGCAGGGTGATCGGAAGGTGCTGGGTTAGGGGAAAGTTATCTCCCTGCACCGCGGGGGCCCCACCATGCTTTCCACCAGGGCCAAGGGTGGGTGGGCTGGCGGCACAAAACCAGGGGATGCTCACAGCTGAGGTCGATATTGGGTTTAAAGTAAATGAGAATAGCCGATTCTGGCCTTAACGAGTTGACTTAAGGCCAGAATCAGCTATTAAAAAAACAAAGTACAGATTGTCATTTAAAGAAATAACAAGAGAACCATCCTTTTAAATCCAAGTCAAATAATATGACAACAAAGCCAGGAATTATAGGTACTGTAGATTGTCCTTTACTAGACACCATATTATGTGTAGTCATTAGGCCAGCTATAAAAAGAAGGTTTAAATACTAATGTATTTTTTAATTTGTTTTATACCCTAAACAAGCAATCAATGTACATTAATAAACATAATTGTTTTTTTGGCATTTGTCCATTCATTTGGTCTACCTTGTCAGCTCCGGCAAACACATCAGCAAAATTCAGTAACCACAACACACAAGAAGGAAACACCAACGAGGCCATCTCAAATATGCATAATGTATTGAATTACTTTGCTGCTCCGCTATTGACAGATTGAAACCTCCAAAGTTTGCCATAACGTCCTCCTGTCCGTCTTATACAATGACTTTGACAGGTTTTTGTCCACAAATACTGCTTTCAAGTGCTAGTGCAAAGAACCTTTAACGAGGTGGTAAATATGTTTACCTTTGATAAGGTGAGCTGCCTGATAAGATAAGGTGGATGGCCACTTTTCAAAAGCAAACATGTATAGAGCTCGGGGCTCTCACCCAGGAGCTGTGCTGGATTTGATCAGCATAGGGCAACGTCTACGCACTCCGGAATAACTTCCTGAAATCAATTTGTTCGTTTTCAGTTTTAATTATAAAATACCACTCGCTAGAGAGAGATTTATTCACTCAAGAGGGTGCAGCGTTGGAGATGGATGTGTAAAAGGTGCTCATCTCTGTAGTCTCAGCAATTAGGGTGCAGCTCTTGGTTTAACTAGGACACCGTGGATATCTACCTCCTGGTGTGCCACCTCCAAGCAATCCCCACGCAAGGGGCCTCCTGTAAAGGGAAAAGATCAGGGAATACCTCGAAGGAGGAGACTCTTGATGGTTTGGTACGGTTATCCTGAGCGCTAGTGACCAGAGAAATACATACCAAGAAAAAGCTCCACTGGGGGCAAAATCTGTGTTGCAACCCTGTAATGCCTCCTGACATCTCTACCAGGTCCTCTCTGTAGGTGACCCTACCAAAACAATTCTGGCTGGTCCATTGGTTGTAGGCGAGAAGACGGGAGGTAACGTGGGTTAGCGTCTGCGCCGCAGAAATTTCTTAAAGTGTCATTTGTCAGAGGAAAGGAAAATGAAATTGTTGCAAAGAAGAGCAGAAGCTGAAAAGTCCAAAATGGTAGCTCCACTAAAGGCTTTAACGCGCTAGAAAATTTATGAAAACATGAATAAAAGGCAACTTATTCAGTGTCAGCCTTACATATTTATAGTTTAAAAATTAGTCAAAGTTTATGTCCCGAGGTTGCACCTACAGGAAGCCAGATGTGTGCCTTCTGCATGTGACCTAAGACAGGCCTGAAGCAACAACTAGATAATTTCTCGCTCATACTCCACACCGTCGATCGCGGCGGCTTTCTGAGGTGAGAGAATCTGACAGCACTAACTCTCCAGGGCAGAACTTTCCAGTCAAGTGGATCAACGGACTGAAAATCTCTTATGAATAGTCATTAGGCCTTCATTACAAACCCCTCACAACCCAGTTCTCTTTTCGCAACCAAATGCCTTTTGTCATCTTCACAAGGTGCATCATTTAATTACCAATTGATTTCTTTATATATGACAACATGTCAGATAGCAAAATACAGTGTATCTCCCTTAGGGGGAGAAGTCTGTTAACTATCAGCGTGCCAGATTACTGAATTTAGCTGGAAGACAGCTATTCCCGCTACTGCGCCTTTATTTTAACTTGCTTTCCAGTTTTCCAGAGGAGCAACGCGGGGAAGAGGCAAAGGCAAGGAGCATCGCAAAGAGGATTTTTTTTCCCCCCATTCTGTCAGAAAATTAAAGCTGGCTTCCAACATTTCTCACTCTTTTTAGGCACAAACACCCCATGCACGCACATATGTACATTGGCATCCGCGGCTATATGCACACAGAGAGCCGGGCTAGAACACGTCAAACAATTGTTCTCATTATACCAGGAATTTACCCAGCTTCTGACTTCGCTAGCACGCTGAATCTTCCCCTTCACAACTGCAGCCTGATAATCAAGCCAGTACTGTATTAATAAGCTGAATAATAAGGGAATTTCAGAAATGTACAGGACTATTATACCGTAACAATAAAACCTCAAACTGGGTAAACCAGAGCAGTGCTGAAGGTAGGCGTCGGAAAATAATGAAACCAGTGTTGCAGTAATGCACTCCATTGTATGGCAGTGTAAATGCCTGCTTCTTTCATACACAGAAGCTACATTACACGAGTCCGAAATGTTCTCAGAGCATCACTGTGCCTGGTTGTGATAGAACCTGGCACCAGCAAGCACTGAAAGCTGACATTATACTGTAGGATGTGCTGCAGGTGTGCAGGCCTGCGAACGTGCTCTAATTACATATTTTCCTGCAGAGCAACAATTAAGGTCGCCAAAATAATTGCCAGTTTCTTAATCCCTCTCTAACAAGACTGACATAAGGAATGGTTTATTTTTCTCTGCTTATTCTGAAAGTGCTCCTCAAGATTTTGATTTTTCTAGCGTGCCGCATAAAACTAATTCTTACGTTCAAATGTGTGATTATACTCATTGTTGCTGCTGGGATGGTTTTTTTTTTTTTTTAAGCCCAAACCTTTTCTGAATTCAAGTACAACTCAAATAATGAAGAAATGCTGATTGTATAACCTGGCATGCTGTTTCGACATTTCCCCTGCAACGAAGGTACCTATTTTCCCTTCCTGTGTGCATTTGCTCTGTGTTTTGGGGCTCTTTTCCAGGACTACGAGCTCCAGGCCAGTGCTCAGACCCCTGCACAGTGGCATTAGGGCTGCACTATTCCAGTTGAGCAGCTAGAGAACTACAGGGTCCTGTCTGTGTCTGGGTTTCAATAAAGAATCACCTTTATTTTCATTACAACTGGCCTTATCTACTGTGGGAGACATTACAGAGACTTCTTTCTCAGTGGCGTAAAGCACTTGACTTCAAACAATTGAAACAATTGTAGTACATGAGACAGAAAGGAGATGTCTAGGGCATCCATTTGCAAGGCTGATGCATTTAACAGCAACCATTATGTATTGTAGTTATATATAGCGCTCTCGTAGACCTTGGGAATAGTGGCCAATGCAAGTCAAACTCAGAGCCGGCAACAACGGCCACAAGTCAATTGATTTTCATGGGGAAGCACCAAATGATACGAGCCAGGAACCCTCCATCCCTCCCCTCCAACTCTCTACAGAAAAGAGAATCTGTTGGAGAAAGCCATGGTCTCAGCTTCCACACAGAGACCTTTCTCATCTTTTAACACCTTTGAGTTTTAGGCTTGGCTGAAGCCTTGGCTCAAGCAGCTGCCTGGGACACCTAACCTGGAAACCATTGAAGTGACTTCTATGGCATCTGGGTCAGACCCATTCAGTGCTTCTGAAGAAAGGCTCTAAAAGGTATTTTATGCAGGAACACAAGGACATTTGTGTTCAGTCATGTTAAGACAAACCTCCTCTTCTCGGTTAAGCCAAAGGTTAATAGTCTGTTCTTGATTGTATTTTTAAATAGTTGAACTGCTTTCCAACTTTCCGGTAGAGCCTGCTGTCACTGCCCTACCTATGTGCAGATGCTACTGATGTCAGAACAAGTATTGCTTATGTCAGGATTAAATTTATCTGAGCAACACCAAAGATCAAACAAAAAATGCCACACAGCACCAGTCAAAGGATGTCCAGCAGTATGGCAGATAGATTGGCTTGACATGCAAAATCATATTCAAACATCTAAGAATATTAGCATTAATGAAGCAGGCAAGACACTCTTTGATAATTGTTGGCAATCTGAAAACTTTGCTCTGAGGATATTAAAAACTGTTATCGTCCAATTGCCAGTTTTAATCCCACTGATATAAGCTGCCACAACCTGTCAGCATTAGATGTATAACAAGGGGGTATGAATACAAACTTCTGCTTGGGAGCGTAGGTAGATGTCCATCTTTGCAAAGTGCATTGCATGTATGCAGGCTTCAGAAGTAATACTAATATCACAGACTCCTACTAAGTTACTAGTTTTACTTCTATCTCCACTACTCACTTTCTAAATTAGTCCCTCTTTCCTACACTTCTCTTGCAGTCTTCCTTCAACGCAGATGAGCTAATCAGTTGCTTAGACACCCGTCCTCATAAAGCTGTTCACATCTTTCTGTGCTTCACCTGCAAAAGCCACAACAGTGGTACTGTGATACATGAAAATGTATTTTCCCTCATTGTACTTATTACTTTGAAATGGTCATTGATTTACTCTGCAAGTGAGGAAACAAAGGAAATTTAAACTTTAATGGCTATTAAATTATTTGCAAATGAATCGTTTGCTCTTTTCAAAAGGGACAAATGTATTTTGTTCGCTTGAAACCTACTTAGAAAGGCTGCGTGGGAATGATAAAACTCATAAAGCTCAGGGTCATCTACAACCAGCTTAAAATTTTCAAACCTGGTGATTTCATTAAGGCTCTGTATGAAAACACACGGTGTGGCTCTCCAAGGACTGAACGCCACATAACTTAACCCACGTAACTTGTAGGCACTGAATCTTCAGCCTCCGGCATCCTTGCCACACCAGGAGATGTTGATGTAGGCACCTGTCTGGAGATCCAGGTTGGAAAATACTGGCCTTAATGAGTACCTAGCCTACACGGACTGCAGTCACTGGGCAAACTCACAGCAGAAGGCAGATCAGAGCCAAACCATGTCCCTAAAAGAGGGCCAAGTCTCATTGGTTTTACTCACGTGAGCAGTTGCAGTGATTTCAGCGAGGAAGACATGGCCCTGTTTACATGAAAATGCTTTGAAGGGAAATATTTCAGGTTTTGATCAAAACCTCATTTACATTCTTACAAAGAAACTGCGAAGAGTTATAAATGAGCTGTAGAGTATATTATAAAACACGTTTTAAAAGTAACACATGCTCAGAGATGGATAACATCAAAATAAAAGTAGGTGTAATATCCAAGACGAACATTTCTGTTGAGCAGAGATCACGCGAGAAAGCATTCCACAGGCATAACTTTGCAGATAATCAAAGCCAAGTATTAATACATTTTTATCAGTCCACCTTCCAAACAATATTTCAGTAGATTTCCTTTCACACAGCGATATTTGTAATAAATGTTCTGCCTTTGTTTTAAAGTCAGTCCGTAGAAAGATGACATCAGCTTAGCAAACAATAAAGTGCCTGTAATATTGTCTCCAGAGGGCTGTTACATTTACTTTGTAGCAGTAAAATTCAATTTTCAAAAAACACTACATGAATGATGTTAGGTTATTAACCCTATCACCACCGTAAAACATCATCATTGTGTGCAGAATGTAGGTCACTATCTAGGAGCTACAAGTTGCTTTTTGTTAAATAATCCATTTAAGCTGCTTTTCTTTCCTATAGCCCGGGTTGTGTCCCTTCCCTTTGAAAAAAAAAAAAAAGCAGTTCCATTTTTAATCGCAAGGCTCTGAGCGAGCGTCCTTATTACACATCTCATTTTAAGGTGTTCTTCCTTTGTTACTTTCAGATTTGGCCGCACACTTTTGAAGAGCGACTCTCTGTGAATTCTTGTTATTCAGAGCTGCTCTCAAAGAGAGAAAAAAAAAGTGTATCATATCAGCCTACGCCTGTGGTGACTCTCACAAGTTTCAGTTCAAGGAAAGAGAAGAAAATCGGCAGCTACAAATTCTGACTCATTTTGAAATTTCAGCGTAATTGAATAGCGACCGTCTTGATTTGGGGACCGACTCCTCAGCCCCTTGCTCATGCTCAGAGCTCCCGCCTCAACCTGGTTTCCCTAAGCAAGCTCCGCTGAGCCAGGGCAAAGAAAGATCGGCGAGCAAACTGTCCGCAAGCCAACCCGTCACATGGCTCCCTATAAAAGAGGATTTGCATACCTGACGCAGCTATGGAAATATTCCCTGCCCGGGAAGGAGCGAAACAGAAGTACTGAGGGCAACCCGCTATCAGGATGCAAGGGGTTAACTAGTTAAACTTCTACAACCCCCCACAGTAACTTTCCAAAAGCTGACAATAAGTAAAAGAAGTGCTGGTTATCCATTTTTTAAAGGGATGGGATTGGTTTTAGAAGAAAGGGAAAGAGGATCAAACACCTCAGAGCAACAAAAGGTTGTGTCAGAGGGCCCTCAATCACAAACCTCCTTCAACAAGAGATATTCCAACCTTCCAGAGCAGTTACCCGGGCAGCACGGCTAAAAAGTTCCCTGACATGAAAAGAACAAAAACAGAAGGGACAGAGGTAGTTATTGTTATGCACACTCCTCTTTTTTTTTTTTTTTGCTGGGGCTTTTTTTCTCCCCCACAAAACTTTTTGCATAAGCTGTTAGGGGGAAAAGTAATAGCGCTGCTTATTGAAAAGAAATCCCCCCTCTTTGCGTCTCCTACCTCCTAGGTTGTAAGGTATGGCCCAGCAGATTCTCAGCCAGGAACACCTGATGAATGGGAAGGTCAGCTCCATGAATGCTTCAAAAGAGGCATCCAAAATTAATAAACGTAATTATAAGAGTGTAAATGTATCCTGGTTTTCATCGCCTCCTGAACACATATTTGAATTTTTTTTTCCAGACAAGCGAAGTTGTGTGCGCACAAAGAATGTAAATTATTTGCGTTTGCGGTGTCAGGTCTTGGAGGTATCTTAACAGCATGTAAGAATTTTCCACTTAAATGTAAATTATTAACAAGTCAGAGTTTTCATTTGTTTTATCTCCTGATGTGCAATCTAAATAAATAAATGGCACATTTTACAGTATTCACCACCCACTTCTCTGCTCTTTCAGAAACATATTTTATACACACTACCCCTGCTTAAATAGGGTGGTGGATCATTTGCTCTTTCATCATTTATCTTTGTCTCGGTGCTTCCGAGGCATTGGGGGTTTTTTTTGCTAAAACAAATTTACCTCTAGTACTTCATCAAGTTTTCCTGTGTAATATCGCTAAGCAAACAACACAGTGGTTTATTCATAAAATATTCATATTTCAAAATGTTCCTTCCCAACCACCCCTCCTGGGTTTACCTATGTTTACAAATATGTAAGCCTTGTTAATATGCCTTGTCTGGGGAATGGTGAGTAGTGACCCTCCTTGAGGCAGAGCTCTCGCTGAAGAAGTGTATTATTTCAGCTGGGAGAACAGCAAAGCTCCGGGATGAGACTGATTGATTAAGACCAGATGGATGGCCACACATAGGTGTGACAAAAATAGAAACACATTGCAAACATTCCTGGCATTGTCCTCCTGTGGTCCGGGAGGTGGATGGACCCGGTGGTACCTTATCTACCTCCTGATGGGCTCCAGAATTGAAGAATGTTAATGAAAGCTAACTCTCCTTCGCCTGCCTTACGGTGACACTTAATACAATGAATCAAGCTTAAAATTGCATCTTGAAAATAAACTCTGGGTTCCCCCTCCGATCGAAAAATGACAGCTGGCGTGCCACTGGAAAGCATTCGCACGCGTTTCCATGAAATTAATTCGAAGTAAAGAGCTCAGAAAGAAAGAAAGAGAAGGAAAGAGAAAGAAAACAAACAGAGCATACCCACATCCTCTCCTTAAAATTAAACTTTCAGAAACCACATAAAGGAATAAGTGCAAAATGAATGACCTCTGGTTTGGAGAAGAATGTTTCATTGAAACCCTCTCAGCTTTTATGTTTATTGGCCATAAACTGACCAACCCTCTCTGTAATGCTGTGGTTGTTCCTCACAGGAGAGCCAAGCCAATGGCATGAATCCTGCTCACCTTACTGAAGCGAGTGGTCCCAATGAACAGAGGGGGGGTGATGAGCAGGGTTTGGCCCACCGTGGCCTTGCACTCCTCCCCAGAGGTGCTGCCCCTTCCAGGCCATACCCACCGTGCCTCAAAACTCCCTCCCTTTACCTTCCATCGTGGCGCACAATGTCTTTCTCACGCTGAGCACAACGCCATTAACTGAACCTTCCCGTTCACGCTGAGCGAGCCAGGAATAATCCTGGCTGGGTGAAGGAGGTGGGAAGGAGTGCAAGACCCGGCTCCTGGGTCCACCTCATTTCTGTCCCTCTACCTATTGCACAACCCAAACCAGTCACGTGGCAAGATTCAGGGGTCAGCCCCGACCCCAAAACACGCTACAAAAATCACAGGAGGATCTCAAGGCTACTCCTTGCACGACCCTTTTCCCGTCGCACAGCACGGCGCCTCGTGACAGCCGTGGCGGAAGACGGAAGAAACCAGACCCCCAAGTTTTCTCTCTCTCTCCCTAAAACTCCTGGTCGGCCCCAGCGTGAGCTTTTAGTTCCCACTCCCCTTGCATAGGCCTGAAACGATTACCTACTTGTTATAAATCTTCTCAGGTTTCACAGGCACACATTTGCCGGTAGGTTCCCGACCAGCATTTCTGGACGTTGGGTTCACAGAGACACATTCTCACACATGCAAAAGCGCTATGATGGATCAGGGACTCCTCCATTCACCCCTCCACTTTAAGCAAAACCGTTCCTAATATACCTTTTCATACGTGAAGCATAATGAATGTACCTTTTCTTATGCATGTACAATACTGTACTTTCACCCACTGGCAAAGAAGTTCGCTAAATTACTAAGAGCGTTTAAAGAGGTGGCATTCATTGTAATATACAAAGGAATTTAAAGCACATTTACAAATGAATCGGCAGGCATGCCAACAGGAAAAAACAAGTTTAAATGTAAAATTTAAAAAAATAAAACAAAATTGAGGATTGCTTGAAATTATTATTATGATATGAAAATGTTTGTCCATTTTACGGGCTGAAAACTACTTAATTTCTCTTCATCTACAATTCAGGTGACCGTGGTTTTAAAGAAATATTCTTTTCCTTGGTTTCCTTCTCCCCTCCCCAACTGAGTAATAAAACATAGACTAATTTAAATAAGAATCATTATGCTCAGAAGGCCTCCTCTGGCTGGAAGACTTTTGTTCCACATGTCCCATAATCTCACTCCCACATGGCTGCCATAAGGTTGATGCTGAAATCAAACTCTACTATAGAATTTTCTTTTAGACACAGTAAAAATATGTATATCAGTTTGGGGAAAGAAGTCCTATAATTTAGGTAATGGGAGAAATAGACTTGTGATAGAAACCTCTTGACTTTGCTGCTCCGTTCCCTCTATTTCTCCCTCATCCAGGTTGCTATTAGCATATGAAAAATGCTTTTAATTTTATCCATTTCTGGACATATCTGTCACACACACAAGCGAGATAGCAGCTAGGTTTCAACTTATCTCTTCTTTACCACCTCAGCAGCAGGTTTAAAATAGATCACGCTCTTCTAGGTATTTGCAGCCAAGGTGTGTGTAACTGCCTTCCTAAATGAAACCTGATAAAGAAGGAGCAAGCCAAACCATGGGAGGCGGTTTGCTCCCATCTCGAACACAAATGTGTCTATCGCAGCATCTCACAGCATTACTTTCACTTGTAAAGTAAGAGTCGGAGCAGCTCTCACCTGTAACTACACGCATCGGTCGCAACACAGCAAAGCTGGAAGTTATGGCCCTGTTTCGAAGCACTTTCTGTTTGTTGTTTGTCTGTTTCCTTAAAACTCCCACTCCCCCCCCGCCCGACGGACGGACGGCGCGCACGCGGCACGGCAGCTCCCACGCGCCCTTTGCCAACACAAGGCAACTTTGTTTTATGCCCTGCGACATCTTCCATCAAAACCGTGTCCCTAAATTCTTCGCAGGAGCACGTGATGTAAGGCAATCTATGGCAGAGCCCGGAGAAAGCTCTCAGCAATATGCAATCTATTTTCACACATGCTATGGATCTTATGGCGTCAGTCATTCGGTCGTTGCACACACAAAATTTTTAAAGCCCGTTTCTGCTACTTTTTAAGTAAATTAAAAACTCCCATTGCCTCCCAGGCAATTAGGCTGAGGCCCTAGGACTAGCTGAAAGCGGTGAGACACTGAGCATTTTCATTTAGTGGTATTTGGCGTGAAAATATTTGTGGCTTGGTGAAATTTCGTAGGCACTCTCCAACTTTGCTTTTTGGGACATGTTGGGGAAATGGCTATTTTTGCATGAACATAAAAAACCCTATGAAATTATGCCGTGTTTTAATGAAAGGGCGGTTTTGCTTGACAAAACATATGCCTTTTATTAACAGTATTAATAGAAATGGGCCTGCTTTCAAACTTGCAATGAAACGTGACAAAACCCAGGGCCAGATTCTCAGCTGAGCTTCAGACACCTTTGCAACCCTCTGCAGCCCGGCCTGATGCTGTGCCCCCCAAAACCCATCTCCTGGAAAAAAAAAATACCCCCCTGGGCACACCATTAAATACCTCCAAGGCTGGGAGCTACACGAGGAGCTCACTTTGCAGGATCCTTTCTCCAGCTGGGAAATTCAGGAGTTGCTCTACATCATGCAGCAGCCAAAATGGGTGTGTAAGATCCGCCTGTATATTAGCTATTTTTTTTTTTTTTTCTCTTTGGATCAGCCCAAAGCAGCCTTGGGGATGGCCTTTGCCAGCAGTGCCCACACATCCATGGTGGTTAATAATAGCCACGCAAGCACCATCCCTCCGGCTGGCACCAGGATGACCCATGCGTGTGAAAGGCTGCAGGAGGAAGCCCTGGAAGAGAGTCCAAACCAGTTCAGAGAAGAACAGCCTGTCTTGCTAGAAGTTATAAGGTGGGGAATAAAGGGCACCTTGCACTAATCAGGGGGATTAAGCCGATGAGCAAAGCACCTGAAACAACTTTTCCTTCCCACCTCGACTGGAAGAGGAAGAGGGCTCTCCTAAGTAAATAAACTAGCACAGTCCTTTTCCATTTTGATGATTTCTCGCCATTTTACTAAATTGCCAGGCAGACAGAAGCCTTAACCCTGACAACACTCATGTGAAAACTCTCTGCTTGCTTTTTTGTTTTTTTACTTGCCTGACTTCTTTATTAAACACTCTCTGGCTCTAAATGAGCGGGTGTCAGAGGTGCAGTATTTCACAGATCTGTGGGTCACTGCCTGATTTTGCACTGCATCTAGATATTAAAAGTTCCTCTTATTATAGATAACGTGAAGAAAAATGAACAACTCGAGACAGTTTTCTAAACCGATAGTCTCTGGGTATATTTATTGTATGATGATGGCAATGAAGTAGCCCCTTATATATTTTCTATTGTCTTCAGTAAGGACGCACTTTAATCATAAACTGACGTATGAAACCTGCCTATTGGCCTATTGATATTTCCTTTGCACGGAGCGAGAAGCCAATATCCTATGTTAAATATAACTTTAAAAAATGACATTACCTAAGAAAATGCTAGCAGTATTCCTGATAAAATATACTGTGGTGGGGCTGAAAAGTGCATGCAAAGCAAGCTGCATTATTAGAATGTTTAAATATTAATTATACCGCTGTGTAGTAAAGATGATCAACTGTGAGCGTCAACTAATTTTCTAAAAGCTGCAATGTTGGATTTCGTCTAAACTTCTATTGTTAAGCTAAAACTAAAAGCCCAGCAAGTTTAGTCTACTGGAGTGTGTTTATTTTTATTGGTTTCTGCATAATTTTTTTTAACATAAACCAACTTTAACCCCTTTACTGTAATCTCTGCCAGTGGAACTCCAATAGCACATCATAAAATTCCTATAATTCTTCAAAGCAATGTAGCTGGAAAAGAAAAAAACCATGGGCACTTTGCAACAAACGCCAACTACGAGATTCAGCCAATTAAATTTAACTCTTGCGAGCTCATTTTGCTGACAATATATGCGTAGATACACGTTTAGCTTGCCCTCCGATAGCCGCTTCTGCTGGGAGACGCTCTCAGCCACGATGCTCGACGCTGGGCTGGCTCTATTGTGTGAAAAATCCTGCTCAGGTGGTACCTAGCGCCGGTACGTGAGGGCGGCTGAGCGGACAGATGGGGAGGCAGATGTACAATGCTACATAAAAGTAGAAAGACTTATATTATCTTATGCGGATGCCTCAAGTGACTGAGCGCAGGCAGCAGGCGAAGAGGGGCCGGGATGGGAAATGAAGGGTTAAGTGAAAAATGACATTTCTTTCCCTGCTAGCAGCTATTGCTTCCTCAGACTTTTAAGAGGAGCCGCAAGACTCGAGCGAGAGAATTACTTGGAGATTCTTCTGCGAAGACAAAGAAATAGTGTGCGCCGAGGCTGGTAGGCTTCCTTCCGTCACTCATGGATGCTCTGCCAGGATTTCCCACCTGAGACAGATTGCGACGCATGTTCGAATCACTCATGCACGAGAAGCAATACACAAGTTCAGTGTAAAGCCACTTTAAAAGCTCATCGGGTGCATACTTTACTTGTACAAAATACCTTATTCATGATGGAGCAGTGAGGGCCTAGGTAATTACTTGAATCAAGGTGGCCTCAGAAGTGTTTAAATCTACAAGGACACTTAGAGCATGAATAATGCAAAATAATTTGCATCTAAATTTTTTAAGTGTTCTTTATTCAAAAACTAAAATGCAGTTCCGATTAAAGTTTGATGAGTGAAAGCTGAGCACTTCATACCCACTGTGAAACGTCTCCTATTTGTGGAAATTATTTCAGACAGTGGTAAAGGGACAAAAGAGATCAAAAAAAAAAGTTGGTGATTAATCTGCATTACTTTTGAGCCATCCTTATTTCATGATGTTTGGTGAGTAGGAAGTTAATTTCCGAACTTGCTGGTCTGATACCGTCTACATTTCACCCCTTTAAAGCAGCACCACCGAAAGCGCAGCTCTAATTATTAACCAAACAAAATAACTATTCTTTTGCCTTCGATGATAGGGCAAAGCAGCTCGCGTCTCTGAAATTTGTCCACTATCTTTTAGTGCAATTAATCTCGCCTCTGTCCCCGTCAACCTCTTTGGAAAAGCCTTACGTGCAAAAATACCCTGGCTGCCTCTCACTCTATGTGCTTATAGGGCCGGGCTTACATTTCTTCACTTGGAGCGTGTTGCATCCCTTTCTTTTGAATTTGCCATTGACAGCATAAACTGCCGCGTATATCATCAGTTCAGCACTTTATTATATCGTCTCCATTCCTATTTTAGAACGTGTTGAGCAACCCCCATAAAAATTGTTAAAGAGGAAGGAGTGAACAAGACAAACGTTGTGTAATGTGCTCGCTGAAAATTATCCTTTTCTCTGCCTGGGCTGGAGGCAGAGGAGAAGGAGGGAGAGGGAAAGCATGTCAGAAACGGCCGTTTTCGCATGCAGACGTCAATGAGCCTGTCGTTAAATGTGCTTAATTCACGATTACGTATCCAACGCTCGAACCTGCCCGTCTCGCTGGCGGGTGCTGCTCGGGAAGGCACCGAGAGAAGAGACATTCAAAGTTGGAGAGCTTCAGAGATCCCCGGAGATTTCGACGGGAGAATCTCCACGGATCTGCTCCCCGTTTGTTCCTGCCCTCCAAACCCAATGGCTCGCTGCGGTACAAAAGCCAGACCTTCCGAAAAGCAGCTCCAGGAGCTGGAGGGAGGTTTTTCCCAGCTGCTAAACCTCAGGTTGGGAAATCTGCTGGGATCCAACAGGTTAGGCAGGCGAAAGCTTCGACAGACAGTGAAGTTTTAAGCGCCGGCTAACTGCGAGCAGCTAAACTTTAAAGGCCCCTTTGCAAAGGAAAATCATTTTCCTGCTGCAGCCCTTATAAAGAATAAAGACTTCCAATTTATTACCGGCTCGAAAGCTGGCTGCCACTTTATTGGACTTTCAGATGAGTGTGCTCGCCACGCTTTCTTAGGGAGAGGATCTGCTACGTTTTTCTTGGATTTGGAACAATGCGAACATTTTTTTAACTCATTGAACAAAGATTTCCCCAGCAACAGACCCCCTGCTCAGCAGGTCACCTATCTTTGCGACAGTTTTTCTTTTCCCACGCTAACCCTAGGGCTCATTTGCATAAGGTCTCTGTTGTGACAATTAGTTTCAGGTGAGCTGATTTCTATGAGGTTTGCCCAAGACGATACACAAGCTCTGGGCCTCCCTGATCCTGGCCCTAATTGCGACTGACTGGCACCAGACACAATCACCCTCTTGATTCAGCAAATTGTCCTGCAAGTAGCTTGTTGTGACCCCGCAACGCACAAATCATATCATGTCAGCCCGGCATAGTAAACAGTGAATAAAGCAAATTCAAAAAAAAAAAAAAAAAAAAAAAGGTTTCATAATAGCTCCTCCATCTTCTAGCCCCAACGGACAAGATGAATACAAATTAAAGCTATATCATATCTGCGTGCTGGTGGAAGAGGTATCGCTGCCCTGACTAACAACTTTGGTTTATTGTGGGGGTTTTTGGGGGGTTATTTTTTAATTTGCGTTGGGGGGGAAAAAAAAAGAATCAGATGTTGCGTTGTTCCGTCACCTGGGGAGAAATTCCCCAGGTAGCAGAGCCGGGTCGCTGTAAATATTTCCTAGCTCGTTGTTGTGGAAATAAGCAATATGCTCTTTCATCATCTCAGAAGCTACAGGGTACATCAGTATGCACGTTAGCTGAGCTCCCAGTCGTCTCTGCTCGGTTTAAAAAGCCGCGGAGGCCGGGCAGACCCCACCTCTGAGCACAGCAGCAAAAGTCGGGACGGAACTTTTCCCGCCGTGCCGAGGAGCCCAGGGAGGAGCCGGGGGCACAGGGGGACCTCATCCCACCTCCCCGCACCCCGGCGGCCCCGCATCCCGCCGGCAGCACCGCTGTGGGCTCCGTCCCGGCCGTTTTAGGCCAGCGATAACCCCATGGAGGTCAGCCCAGAATTGGCTCCTGTATTGACCTGTCAGTCAGGGGGAACATGCAGCCTCCAAGGCAGGCAAAAAAAAAGAGCAAATAATAAATACAAGGGGACAAATGTAAAGTTAACGAGGGTGGAGGAACACCTTTAACTGCCACGCTAACGAGAGCACTCGGTAGGGACGAAGGGCCGTCCTTATCTCTGATTAACTCCCTTTTCATCAGTTTGAGTCACGGTTTTCATGTTATTTTTTGGTATGGTGCTCGATTCTTTCCTACCAGAGCAGCTCCGGCTGTGACCTCCGCCCCGTGAGTGTGAGTCAGAAGAGACTCTCTCCCCACCTTATATATTGCTTTTCTTTTTTTTTTAAACAAGGTCTAATTTGCAAAATATTATTCACCATAGAGACAAAAGCTGCTCCCCTGCTGTAACGGGGATATGAGGGATAAACTCAAATTCGGACAGGTGTATCAAGTCCCTGACTTCAGAGACACTCCGCAAGGGCAGGATTAGGCCCACTAAATATATTGCACCATGATCATTATGTGAATTAGATCAGGCTATTAGTTTTGGACTATTTTTAATCTCCTGGGGAAATCTGTATTTACATTTGGGGTTTTTTTTCCCCAATGCAAATTTCTTCCCCAAATAAATAGTTATGTTAAAAATCCTAGTAAAAAATTTGTTTCAAAATTATTCACTGAACATGGCCGGTAGCCAGTGTGAAAGGTCAGCCTGCCAGTCCCAACAGTTTTGAGCTGTGGTCAAGATAAATATACATGCAAAAGAGCATCTGACACAGTGTATTTCTGTTAACCCTGCAATCTTACAAACTGATTATAGGCAAAAAACATTTATTATTTGTGTACATATACAGATAAAGATAAGAATAAATAAAAAAATCACCTCTCTACTGAGAAAACCAAGTTTACCCTGTGAAAAACCTTAGTTTCAGGGTGGGAGAGGTAATTCTTCTTTACTGGTACAATTCCTTTCACTTAAAAGTCATTACATCTTCTCATATGAGTGTGAGCTCAGGATTTGGTTACGATATGGGGTTATGTCCCAAGCACGCCTGTATATGTCCTGAATTAATATGAGCGAAGTGGGGAATACCCCCCATACCTGCAGGCAGGGCTGGCAGGACGGCCCGCAGCGCGGTGCCGCACACGGGCGCAGTCCCACGCGAGCCGGGGCTCCCGGACTCCCCCAGCCTCACGCCCCGCACCTTTGCAGGGCATTTAGATTGCGTTTTGACGCGGAAACACGAAAGGCAGCACTCCTGGAGCAGGACACGACTAGGTCAGCCTCGGGCTACTTCTTCCCGTGGTGTATGGCGTGCAGTGCTGGGAAGCCACCCGCGTGCCTTCTGATCCCTCCAGCCCACCAAGGCGCAGATGAGGAAGGCCACTCAAAGCCCTGCCTGCCATGAACATCTTTATGGGCAATAGCAAGGGTCTCAACACCATCGCCACCATCAAAACGCTACCAGGCTTTGACTTGGCTGGATAAACCCATTCCTTCCAGCCCAAACCATCACTGCCATGTTCAACCACAGTGGTGGCAGGTCCAAGGTGGTCGCCCATTGCTTGCGAGGAGGCCAGGGCATGGCTGAAAATGCCTAACGAGAGAGGTGATGAACCTCGCCTGCTCTGTTTTTAAAATGCATGGCATTTTTATTTTGTCCTGTGTCCATGCTAAGGCTTTTATCCCTCTCTCGTGACACAAACCATGCTTTTACGGTGAAGGCAATGCAACGAGCTGATGTTGAACTTTAACCTTCGGCAACTCTGCCTCTAATGTAAGGCAAAACTTTTAGATTTTTAAGTAAATAAACAGTTGATTCTGACAAAAAATGACTATTCCCTGAGGGGACATTTTTGTGAAACCGCGCCAGGTACAAAAAAAATGTATATTTTTTGGCTTGGTCATGAAACTGTCAAAACACAACTCTAACATGTTTTGCTGCATATGTAATTTTTTTCCCACAGCTCTTTCCGAGCAGTGCTTAATTCTGAATTCTTTCTGCACCCAGCATTTGCAAGGGAATTGATACATGCACAAGAAATTCAGGCTAGGTTTCTAGGTAAGTGAAAAAGAATAGCCAGGAGAAAGAAAAAGGAGAAAAGCAAGACAAAGCTGGAGAAACTTTGTTAAACTTTCCAACAAATTATGCTTTCCGGGTAAAATTCACCTTCAAAATGGGGCTTTGGTGAGATTTAAGCAGGGAGTAGGCTGTTTGCCGGCCCTTGGTACATGGGCTAAGTTTCCCCCTCCGTGCTGAGGTACCTTAGTTTCATTTTATTTTTAACTGCTCGCTCTCTCTCTCATATATGTATGCGTATATGTAAATCTCAAAGTATCTTGATCATAGGTGTGATTACAAACTTCACTTTTACTAAAAACAGCTATGGCACTGATCTTTAATATAATAACATATTTTCCCGAGTGCCTTCGCTGTTTCATTCCAGCAACTGAAACAGAGACAATTCTTTGTATGTTGAAATGTGTAATTATCATGTAGCCAAAAGGGAGGGTGTAATTTTCACATCTGATTACAAGGGAAGAGTGTAAGCGAAGCTGCCTCGGTAAACTTACACTTGTTTACAGAGAGCAATACCTTTGATATTAAAAACTCTAAACATGTAAAATGCTGGAAAAAATCAAGACTGTCATGCACCAAAGCTAAACAACAACAACAAAAAAAAACCCTAAGCATTTTTTTTGGCATAGCTACAAATGAAAAGTCAATTCTTCTGAACTTGCGCTGGCCCTCCTCACTTGAGATGTTTGTTAAGAAGACTTACAAATTGTTTTTGCACAGTGTGCTCTACTTGTCGTGTTGAAGGTTAAGAAGTTAAAGCTCCAGCTTTAATTTAAAAAAGGGGAACTTCAAATGTTTCTGCTGTTTATAACTCTGTTTGGTCAGTTTAAACTAGAGAAATGCTTTTCATATTTGACTTCATCTTCACAGAATTTACTTCTCCTAAATGTGACTGCATTTGCTTTCAAGTTGCTTTTTTTTGACACATGAACGCCCTCCTGTTTATTTCTCCCCTTTTTTAATGCCTTTCTTATACACACACTGCTGATTTAACTTCAATGAAACAAGCTTCTGCTTATGTGAAATTATTATTTTTTGGCCACGTAGGGAAAGATGGTATCAAGGAGAGGAAGAACTGTTACAGCGAATATCACTTACCAAGGAGATTAAAGATAAGCAGAAAGATCACACTACAGGTAGGGGGAAAAACTACTGCAAAACTGAGAAAGATATCAGAAACCATTTAAAATTATATAGAAGTATGATTGCTGAGGAGTTATTGCCGTATTTTTTTGAACCCATTAAAAACCATCTGTGCAAGCATTGGATGTCAAAGTAGGATAATCTCATGCTTTTGCTAACCAAGAAAAAGGAAAGGAAAGAGAAAGAAAGAAAAACAAATTATTTTTAGTACGTGGAAAATACAGCTTTTTGTTGACGTATGAAAAAAAATCATATAATTAACATGTGCAACATCTATCAACAAGACTATGATAAGATCCTATTTTCTAAAGTATGCTTCTTTGCTGCCCTAAAATTAAGTTCCTGATATCGTATTCTTATCCAGAATATCATATCCATGGGAAAAAATACCTACCATAACAACTAAGGCATTTGAAAAATAAAATGCAACCTGGTAATAGCAGTAATTCAAGTTGAGGATGCATGTAGTTACTTTAAAAGTGGTTTTGTCTTGTGCAGAAAGACATGAATGCAAGGGCTACCAAAAGCAATTTAATACCAGGTGGGGGTTGACATTAATCTTTTATGACAATAATATTGCGGTGTTACAGGAGGGCAAAACTGAGTATCTTCTTGTACGTATAACCACTTCCCTAGGAGTCTGTGCCTGTCTTAAAAATACACGTATAGAATTGATGTATAGCCCCACATTCATAATGAATATGATTCCATAAATAGGCTTCACTCGTGCAAATAATCGCAACTGTCCTCCTCCTGCTTCCCTTAGGTGTGAGCCAGGCTTGCTCTGCGAGCGGTACGGGAGCGCTGGTTCTCCTGGAACGGGCCAAATCTGGTCCAGGAGAGCTGGTTGGGAGACCAGGGTGTGCAGACCAGGTCCTGCCATGATACAGAGCCAAACTATGTCTTCAGACGTGTGTGATGCCATGAAAGCCGAGGGGGTTGTGCAGGGGTAGCTGGGCAGGACACAGTGCATGATACCCAGACTGCATGGGTGTGCTGGAGGTAGATGCAGTTTCGGAGCAGTGTTAGTGTACTTAAAACAACAAATTAATGTCTGTGGAACACTAATCAATGTTTGGTGCACTCCACATTTTTCACTGAGTTGTTAGAGTACATTTGCTTATATTTTGCACTATTTTAATTTAGCCATATTGATCAAACTGAACACTCAATAAGACCCTAGGCACCTTAGCCTTATTAAAATTAGTCAACTTGAAGTAAGGGAGCCGAGGAAGTAATGGAAACTATTCAGAGATTTAAATACAGTGCAGCCCACTTAAATAAATACCTGTTAATGAAATAAATCTGTATATGCACATATTTTCTCAGAAGCAAATTATGAAGGGGGCCCTTTAGAAGAATACAACTCAAACACATCCATTAGTTTAAAAGAGAAGCAGTTCTCTGGGCTCACTGTGTACATTCGTGTTCGCCGGGCTAAACTTGGGGAACCCGTGCTGACCTTTCCCATCAAAGCAGTTATCATTCTTTGGAGTTTTACAGTGTCAAAATTTATAAAAACATCCCTAATTAACCTGTAAGTAAACAGTACTGTGGTTTTTTGGTAACTCTCCCGTTTGAGTTTATCCCAGTAAAAGTATAAATCAGCTGGGCCATCACCCAGATGAGTACATCTGGGTAGATACAGATGAAAAATCAAAAGCATTTCACTAACTTGACTGTTCATATACAATGGGAAAAAAAAAAAAAAAGTCATACTGCTTAGTCTTTCCAAATAATATGTCTTCATCTTCAGAAAGTTCTACCCTTTTTTTTCAGCGGGGTTGAGAGGCGTAATTAGAGCACCAACTCCAAGGCTTGACTTGAGAGGTGGTTTGCAGTACAGCTCCTTTTGGCACATCTCTGGAGCTCAAAAATATTGTTTTTGAAAACATTGCTGTTTTTCAACAAAAATAGGAGATTAGACAACATCTTTAACTGATTAAGCCTCTCTCCTCTCCAAGGGGGTGACCTGTGATAGTGTATTATTTGAGCCAGGGAAAAAAATTGCAGCGTGCGGCAAAGTCTTCCTGCGATACCTACAAATGAATTAAGCTAAAAACTAGGTAGACCGTCTGTGGAGGTTTCCTAGCCTCCCTTCATCAGGGGCTGCCTTTAGAGGGCTTTGTATACTCATTTTTTTCCCCTAGTCCAATAAAAGATATTAGCTCTTTTCCCTAAGCAAAATCCCTCTCATGAATCAGGTCCTATGCTTGCAACTAGTGTGATATTGCTGGCCAGGTTTCACCCCAGTAAAATTCTAATCTATACTTTGTCTTTTAGAATTAAGAAGAAAATGCATATCAGCAGAATCTCCTCTCTACTTTATTTCATTTATAAATTACGAGAATGATGCTATTATATATTATTAATTTCTGCTGTTCTCCAACTCGGCTGCAGCAGTGAGCTGCGGATGTTGGAACGGTGTAATTATGTTCTAGTAGGGCAGCCATCCGTTTCCTTTCAAAAATTTACAGGATTCTTAATCATGCTGCTCATTTGGGTGCGCAGTAGCGAGGATGGCGAAACACAAACAGGGCACGTTCGTTTACACAGGAACACCTGCTTAGCATGATAGCAGATGTCAGTCAGTAAGCAGAACACAAAAGAAAAATATCAACAACAGCAAACTAGAAGCGTTTTTAACTCGGTACGGGGATATCTTGTCTGGGGGAAGCCAAATGAAGGGGATGCGCCTCTGCAGGTCGAAGCAGAGGCGCGGCGGCGATTTGGAAAGTCTCGGCTGACGTTCCCCAGGGACCAGGCCAACAAATCCAGACAAACTCCTTGCTGGATGATGGGATATTTAACAAAGCATTTCTCCTTCGAGAGGGTCATTTTTGCAAGCTTGATGCTAAGCGCCTTGCAGAGATCATCGTAAATATGCGGTATATTTGTTAACTACAGCAAAGTAGTTGAGAGGGGTAAAATACACAGGACTAGTGCTCCATAGGTAAGGGTTTGCCAGCATTTCCATTGCAACCACTTATTCTCAAGGCTTTATATTCTACCTCTAAACGATTCGTCCTGGGCTGCCTCTTGGCTTTCCTATCTCAAATTGAGAGCGTTTTATTTTTTTACATATTTTATGAAATAAAACGACGTTAACGGAGGAGGGAAAGGTCACGGATTTCAGACTCTCCCGGCTCGGGAGCAGCCTTACCTCTCCCATAAAGGCACTGGGAGCGTGGTGCACGAGTCGAGCTCCTGCAGGCGGGTATTAATAATCTCCCTCGATGCCATACGCAGTAACTACTCTTCCACAGGATTGTTAGTATTCAGAGCAAGTCAACTTGCGTGGGTCCGTGCATTAAGGGCTCCCTAAGTATGCATTGACTTGATACCCAGTAATGGCTTCTAAGGAGCCGTTATGTAGTACCGTGTCAATGATCCATGCATTGAGGACTCCCTAAGTACGCATTGACACGATAGACCGGAACGGCTCTGAAGAAGCCGTTACGGTCTATCATGCCAATGATCTGCGGATATTGGCAGTGCCTCCTGCACTTCTATAGAGATTGTAAAAGTCTCTGAAGAAGCTGTTATGATCTCAGTGGAAGAACCATCAATCAGGTCGATGACAGGGTTTCGTTTTGCCATTTTTCCACCTTATCATTGGGAAGCTTTGTTTTACTCCTAGAATTAGATTCAAAGAACTGACAAAATATAAAGGCTGCCCACAGAGTGGCTCTGGGACTGCATGGAGGTAACCAGGATCAGAATCTGACCTCTGGTTTTATTAGTTCTAGGTTTTTAGTTCCAGCTGACTTGCTGGGAGGCCTCGGCCAAGTAACTTCAACTCTTCTTACCTCCGTTTACTCATGTTCATACAGCGCTTCTCTAGCAAGCACAGAAAGGGATGACATCTTGGGAGTGGAGATTGCTGCGGGGCTCGGAAAACGTTAATTTAGACTAGTTAGAACTAAGGCTTGTCTCGGCATCGCATCACTGGTGGAGGACGCTGAGACGAACAAGGTGTGTACGTCATACCTTTCACAGCTAAGCACACAGGCAAAGCTACACTGAAAGGAAGTCCTGCCTCTGAAGTTTTGTAAGCTTCAATCTATTGAGTTTATATAGGTTCTCTTGACCTCATTTATGTGTATTTGCATCAGCCTGAGCATCGCTGCTTGGCAGAAGGTCATCTTTATTTTCTACAATGCCACAAATTTCTATGAAAACACTCCGAACCTCTTTTTCCATGTCTTCCTTAGCACATAAACACTTTTAAAAATGCTTTGAAAGTATAACATTGCAGAACAAACTTTTAATTCATGCTAAGTCTATGACCACAAAACACTACTTAACTTGCTTGTATTGTTTGTGTCTGCTTTTCCATGCTCTTTCAGGGAAAACTGGACTTTTTATTCTTTCATATTCAGTTCATACTCCCGTTTAGAGGAGATAGAGCTATAGTAGAATACACAGAGAGAGACAGTACCCTACCTCTCTTATATGCTACTCACTAATGTAATAAGCCTGTTTATGGTGTGATCCCACATCAGCCAAGGCATATGTACATGGTTAAATGTTAGCAGACCACTGGGGAAATACTGTGACCATACCTTACGGAAAGTAGCGAACCTCAGGCAAGAAAAAACAGAATTACTGGGCAGGTTGGGGTAGCGTACAGAGACCTTGTTTGTAGCCAGGCTGTCCTGAAAAGTAGGAGCTCAAAGAAAAAGAAATTGTGCAAAAGGAGCCAGAGGAACATTACAGAAGATCAGAGAGGATCATGATAAAGCTGAGGAAGCTGAGAAGGGAGAGAAGTTTCAGGGGGCAGTGGCCGTTGATGCTAGGTACCTCCTTCTTGGAACTCAAAACCTTGAATATTTTTAAGTGTGTTTTCAGATGTGTTGAACCTCTAGAGTTGTCCATAGTTAGGCACCCCAAATCAGTGATTGCTTTGGCAATGTTAATTATTAATTTGGATTTGCACAGTAGGATGTAACCGTCAGGTGCACAGCAACATGGCGAGTGAGCAGAGGAGAGAAGACAACAGGATATCTAGCGAAAGCTGGAGACTCGCTCAGCTTTTACTAACACAGTCCCTCAACCAAACGCCTTTCAGGTAGAGGAGTGTACAACATATTCTGGAAAGCCACAATTGCTCCTTGGCTAACCTCCTTCTCTCCAAAGGAAAAACCACAGTGGTCATTATTAATTCCTTGAGAATGCATCTTTGGGATTTAGAGCCTGTTTGGGGTGTCCTTGAGAGCCCACGGACAGCGACCGCCACTGCAACCCAAATTCCACTCAACATCTCCCTCCGCGCTGCACGTTGCAAATTTGTACGACAAGTTGCATTTCAAAATCTGGACAGCTGAAGACTGCTGTTCCTTGGAAAAAAACTAAGCTTTGCATTAAATTTAATCATCTGGGGGTTTAAACTCCACTGAGAAGGAAAGAGAAGATTCGTTTTTTACAATGATTCAGACCACGTTTCACATGAGGTCTTTAATGAACCCTTCCAGGTTATCTCACGTTATGATGCTGCCTCCGCAACATGTGCTGAGTCCTCGGTTCAAAATCTTAAATATTTCTTTCGACATTTGGGATAGGAACAGGCGTTAGTCTCCTTCCATGTATATATTTATTAGTAAGATTTTTGCACGGTATAATTGAAGCCCGGCAGATTTTACCAGGGGCGGCTTAAGAGGAAAACTGACACAATGTAATGTTTTGTGTCTTTTTTTGTCCGTGCAAACTGGTCACTGAAAAGGTGCAAAGCGCTGGTAAAAGTACATTTTCTAAAATTCAAAGCCTTTTAAGAAAGGTACACAATGCAAGTATACGCAGCTGCAATTTTAAAAAGGCTACTGTTCCTTTAATGCCCAGCTGGTCCTGAGATGTAATAAAATTGACATATTGATTCCTTTGAATTTACAAATGCCTGTTTCATAAACTCCATCTCCAAAGCCTAGGCATCTTTAGAGCACTGTCATTTTTTTCTCCAAATGGATCAATTATGTGCCCACGTAATCCTGTTACCTGTGAAATCCATGCATACTTCTCCCATTTGCTGCAGTTCCCAGGCGGACAAACTTGCATTATGTACGCATAAACAAACAGAGCATTTTCCTGATATTAGGGATTGTTTTCAAAGTGAAAGGCAATCTCCTGGGTCCTTTACTCAAAAAAAACATACATAGTGCGGTGTTCCTCCAAGTAACCCCACTGCACTATATGTATAATTATTACACAACACAGCAAATCATTAAAAAAACATTGAGTCCTGCTATCTCAAATGCTTCAACTGCAAAAAGGCACCAAGACTTTGCAGCCAGCCCTCATTTTTTCTGTTGAGTCAAACTTTCCCATTTCTTTCCCAGCTTCTTTATTTGATAATTATCGCTGTATCTGTAAGGAAATCATTTTCACCAGAAACGTTTCTGCGTGACTTAAATACTGGAAAAGCACCCGAAGCTGCAAAAACTTTGCTGTGGAAGTTTGGGGCTTTTTAATTTTATTTCTAGGGTAATTCATCTTTTCATCGTGCTGAGCACCTTTCCGTCATTTACACACACACACACAGAGTCAAGCAGGCATTAACCTGCAAACCTACTACTTATGCATATAAACGCATCACGCATACAACTATTCCCATATCCCGTGGCGTATTATTTGGATGAATATATACCGTGCACATAAACACATTTATACGCGCACACACACCACGCACAGTCCTCAAATATAAGCAGAGAAAAAGAGAATAAATGTGGTTTTCTCTGTATATGAATTCTTTATAAAGTATCATGTATATACATAGATACGAATGCTCGTTTCATTCTTTCAGGCTGTGCTGTATCTGATTTTCTACACTTCACTGGGCAACCAGCAGTTCAGTTACACGACACTTGCACTGTACAATTTGTCTCTAAAAGGTTCCCAAAATTATGAAACATCTTGTCTGCTGCATGACCTGCTCGCCGCAGCGCCTCAGCCCGAGGTGCATCCACACATATAGAGAGGATGGCGCTGAAAAAAAATATATATGTTTGATGCTTGGAGCCCGTACAAGTGGCCCAATACACCCCTGCCATTGTGCAGGAGTGGGTTTTAAAGATAAATGGCTGCATGTTAACCAGATTTGACATGCTGCACAAAAGCAGCCACCTTTGGTCCCATGACACAGCCAAACAGAAAAAACAACAAGCAATCCTGGCAAAAGATGTCCGACGCGAATAAAAGCCCAACAATTTGTCACATAGTCGTTACAAAATGTTCCAGGCTTCGGGGCTTGCCATGGGACAGCAGCGATAAGAAGAGAGTAGAAAAAGGAAGGCTGAGGGTGTTGGGGTGGCGGAAGAGTTAAAACTCGAGGAAAGCTCCGGTAGTTACAAAGGGGAAACAAAGAGGATATTTTCATTTGGCTCTTTCCGAAGACACACACACACACACACACACAAAACCGTAATTAATTAAATCAAGAAGCTCAGTTCTTTTGAGAGGTGATTGAAATCTGACATGCAAAGTAGAAATATTTATGTTTAGTTTCTATTTTAGGAATCCCTGAAGCTACTTTTCCTTCACTGCACTTCCCCACCACTGCAATGGCCATGGCTCAGTTTATCAAGTAGTAAGCACTCCCCGTTCGGGGCCAAATCCTGCTCACGTTTCTCATGGCATTTGGTCTTTCCTTGTGGGAACAGGCCCAGAAAACTCCAGAGACGTAACTGGGGGTGAGGACTAATGTGTGACAGCAGAGCAGTACCCAGTCTCCTGCTCTCCTTCGAGTTCACGTGAGACAGAAAAGAAAAAGCCCAAACTTAGGCTCGGTTTGATGAGGCTGAATTTCCAAACGAGCTTGATCCTACAGCTTTCCACTAAAACCAGCCACAGGCATCGAACCCGACTGTTCTGAGCCGTGTCCCACTGAAGTCACCCATGCGTCCCCATCGGCTGCAGTCGGGTTAGGATTTGCACCTATGCCGGCTGGCTAATATTTCCCTATATTTTTACAGCCCCTCCACTGAAATAAGGCGTTCAAATGCATCAGTGCAGCTGCTTGCTAAGCTCCACATAACGGAGCTCACATTTTAAAATACCTTTCAGTCAATAATCATCATTGCTTCAGTGATTACCGTTAGCTTCTTTATATTCAGTGGCAGAAAACTGGGGAGGAGGGGGGGCAGTTAAAAGCAATATTGTCTTCTAAATTAGAATAATCAGTTGTATAATAAACTCCGAGAATTTGATTATTAGAAGCATACATTCATCATTTTCTCGGTCAAATTCCTTGGCATCCGCTTGCCCTCTGACGAAACAACGAATGATACTTGCTCTTCTGCAGTCCCAGAGAATGGCAGAGTGCTTTAGATATTAGGCTCCGCAAAAGCCCTGTGACTGAGTTCGGCAGGATTTCCCCGTCTCATGGACAGGGACAATGAGCACGGCGAGGTTAATTGACTTGCCTGAGAGCAGACATGGCACTTGATGCTGCACTCACCTTCCCCAGCCCTGTACCAGCAGAGCCGGGGCCGGGATAGCATCCCGCCACCGTACCAACCCGCATCCTCTGCCCGGCCGGGCTGCAGCCTCCGCACAGCATCACAGCGGTCCAGCGCGGAGCGGCACGCTGTGGCCTTGCCCTTGTCCCTTCCTGGGCCTAATCCCTTCACGGGGGTTTTTGGATGAGTAAATTAAATAGCATCGAAATCGCCTCTGAAGTGCACAGGGCTTATCAAAAGGCAAAAAAAAAAAGTGCCAGCCGGAAGAAAAGTTCATTATTATATGTCAAGGAAAAATTAATAGAAAGGGTTTCAACAGTTAAATTACATGGCTAAATCAGCCTTTCTGCAGGAAGACCAGCTTGCTTTAATTAAAGCATGGGATGTCCAAAAGCCATCGTGCCCGTGTTATACAGCAACCCCATACCAACACCTGTATGTCCCTGCTCAAAAATTCAAACTGCTTTCACGTATTCCAGCCCAGCCATCGACGTTACCCAAAGTCCGAGTTATTTTTAAATGTACAGGGGATAACCAAGCCAGGGGTCTCTGTGGAGTCGAACAGGGGGACGAGGACTGTTCAAATCATGGAAATGTCAGTTCCAGCAACGTGTGCCTCGGATTTTTTTTTTTTTTTTTGACTGTCAAGAAGATTTTAAATCTTTAATATCTGTTTGTTGTCAGCTTTGCCTCTAGCTTTCTGTATCTGCAGGTCATATTTTTTTGCTAGGAATTAGCATTTCTCATTTGCTAGCTGAAAGTTTAGAGAAAGCACCAAAATACTGATAAACAAAGTTCATCTAAGGGAAAATCTCTGTAAGCATAACCCAGTTAACAATTCTTTTATGGTGGCGGGATGAAATTTGAAATGCATGTTTCAAAAGAGAGTTTTTACAGAAGGCTTTTCCGGTGGGCTGTACTAATTTTAAACAAGAAATCAGGATGATTTCCATGCCATATTAGCATCTCTTTTATTTCGCGGTATCTGTGCTGCACTATTTCAACTCACTGCAGGTTGCTGTTACTTTTTTTTGATACCGCATCGTTTAAACACATACTGTAGCTGAAGACATTCGGGATTACCGGGGACTTCAATCGACATTTTTGGCCTTTGTAAAGGATCTTAGCCAAACATTTTGTTTAGTTAAACTCTAGCTGATGCCACGACAGACGTAATACCGCTCCCCAAAAAGTGCCAAACCGATGCATTGTGCCATCTCTGGCAGCGTTTGTTCGGCGTTTGCTGCGAATGGGGAGAAAAAAAGATACCGAATGCACGGATTGATTTTCAAATTACCTCAATATTTTGAAAACATTTTCACCTGCATGCTGAGAATGCTAAGAATAGGCAGGAAGGCAATTGTGCATTTGCACAGCCTCCACTGCATTCATTTATAAATTACCTCATCACTGACTGAAATTAACACTGATTCTTACAGGCAATTTCTCAATTTCCAATGCTAATTACATTTTTTTTACTTTTAAATTCTGTACCACCTGTTTTGGGCAAGACATCTTAGGCAGCGCGACCGCATTTAATCACAATTTTAATTAACCGCCCTGTAGATGTGAAAAAGAAGCAATTATAATGTAGATGAATGATGATTTTTCTGCATTAAATTGTTTTGTTTCCCTGGTATGTTGATTGTAACACAGCACACAAATACAGTAACTGTACAATTTTTTTCTATTGTAATTTAGTAATTGTTTTTGGAAAACCAGTTTGGGAATGAGTGACTTCATCTGTTTACAAATTGATTGATACTGTTAACTCACTGATTGCTGCAGCATACATTTTGTATTGCACAGCCTAGCATAAAATATAATTAGGCATGCACAGACTTTGCAGCACCATTTTGGAATCTGAAAATCAACTGTAACCGAAGTGTGTTTTCCTTGAGCATCCTAATATCAGCCGGGGCTGATGATACGATAATCAACACACAATGGGCTTTTCCCATCCCGCTGCCGGTAGAAACCCTTGGATTTAATCTGATAGTCTCACGGTATAAGTTGGGGGGGGGTTCGGATTGTGTTTTGCCAGGCCTGGGAGCTGAGGGCTGGCAAGTCTGCAGCTTGCCCAACTGCCTCAGATCGCTATCGGGAAGGAGCAGGCGGGTGATGGAAAGAAGCAATGATGGCAAAAAGAGACGCGGTTCACAAAACCCAGGGATCGTTACTGACACGCGTGTGCCGTGGCACCGGCTATCTCCGGCTACACGTTACAGGGGGATAAGATCTCGATCTGACTCATGGCTGGCAGATACAGATCGTCCAAGTTATATATATCCCCGCGGAGATGCGCGGAGACCGTACCCGTCGGAGGCAAAGCCTGCTTGCTTTCCCAGGGAGGGAGGTCGTGCCGGAGCAGGAAGGAGCCGATGGGCGGCACTAGCCACACCTGAGCTTTTGGAGATGGTACCACCACCACCCTGCTCTGCCAGGGCCTCGGGACGGTCCTCCTGGGGGTCTCCTACCTCGGGGCCATCAATCCCCCAGTACAGGTGGGATGGGGCACGGGGAGAAGGGCACCCCTGTGCTGCCCACAGCACCGGGGGACCCCCCCGAAGAGAGGTGGCAGCTCTCCCCCTCCCAATCCCTTGCGCAATCCATGGAGTGAGACGTCTCCATCAGCTAGGACTTGCCGAGAGGTGAGAGGCCGCATCAGCCCGTGTGCGACCCCATCGCCGCCAGCCCTGCGATGTCACCCGCAGCGGACCAAAAGCGGGACGCCGAACCGAAGGGACGAGGCAGACCTGGGGCTGGCTCCCGTGCTGCTACCCTCCGCGGGGGCAGGGGGGTCACCGCCGTTTGGAGACATCTTGGGGGGTTCCTGGTCTCATCTGCTGGCCTGCTCGCTTTATAAATATTTGTTAAGAGGGAAGGACATAAAGTCTACTGTTCAGTAGGTGATTTTTGCAAGAATCCAGCTATCCATACATAAAAGGGTCTATTATCTCACTGTGGAAGAGATTTACATGCGTAACTCCCATTAACTCTTATGGGACTTAGGCACGTAAATCTCTTGTGCATCTAGAGAAGAATAGACCACATAAGGTCTTGTGATCTATACTGCTAGTAGGTTTAAGTCCCTTTCATTTATAAAGCTATACAAAAATTAACCATTAAAGCTTATTCTGTGCAAGCTGTCCCCCTACATATATCACCCAGCTCTCTGTTTGAAGTACTTGATGTAAACGCACACTGAGAAAAGGTACCGGCGAAAGCAAGCCCATTCATTTCAGTTAGTAAAACTGTCATAGTTGAAAGGAAGCAGACTAAGGGCAGGTAGAAAAATTGTACAGGTTTTGCCCAGCAGATTCAATTTCAGATTTAGGCTCTAGACTGCACTGTTTGGAGAAGGAATACTTTCATTTTGCTGAATGCTCCCTCCTCCCCCTCCTTCCCTCTCTCCCATCCCTACTTACAGCCCTCAAGTAAAGCACCGTGCCTTGGACCAAATAACCCTGAGTGGCTGGAGCGATACAATCTTTACACAATCAAACTAAGATGCTGCATCTACTAAGGAAAAATAAATAAATCTTTTCTTTCATAAACTTGTTTAAGCTGAAATGTTCATTGGTAAGCCTGTAAAAGTGGGAACATCTGTGCTCCTGCTGGGATTTGATGTCTCACCACAAACCTTTCCATAAGCACTTTGTCTCTGATAGGAAACAAAGAGGAAAATACCTGATCCCCAGCCTCAGCTGGGCAGCTCCTTCTATCTTCACGCCCTGACCTACTGAGCATTCCTCCCAGCAACGAGCTGCTTCCCAGGGCTACCTCCGCCGTGGAAGCTGGCTAACTAATCTCTTAGCAAACACTTGCAGCAAACCTGAAGAGAGTTTAAAACGGCGACGGAGAAGGGGAGAAGAAAACTGAAAAAACTTTCTACAGATAAGGCCTGCAGCATGTCTAAAAGAAGAGGATCAGGACCTAAATATAGCCCCGTATGCTCACGTTTTCTCTTGATGAACTGCTGAGATACTAAGTTGTGGCCGCCTAATGAACATATATACATATATATATATATTTTAGTCTTAATCCAGTTTCCTGCTCCCTTCCACCAACCTGCCGGAACCCAGCTTGCTTTATTTCTGCCTGCCAAGAGTCCTCCGACCACGCTTACAGGTATTTGCAAAGCGCCGCTTTTATCCCAGCAGCACCGCTGGGATGGTTTGGCACTCGGGAAGTCCGTCCCGCATGCCCTGCCTGCACACGGGGTAACCTCTCCTTAGCAGCTTATAAGAAAATCCACTGTTGGAATAAATAACAACTCTCAACAAATGATCAAAGAAGAAATAAATCTTTTACCCTTCTAAGACTTTTTAAAAGTGAA